>NC_057814.1:204473471-204512286 GCF_018294505.1 Triticum aestivum | reverse complement strand
GGGCAGCGAGGCGGCGCGGGGTTCGGCCGGTGGTGGCTCGCGGCTCAGGGGGGTGAAGGTTGAAGATGAACTGCATGCCCTCCATAAACTATCCCATGTGAAGTGCCTCTCTGCTACCATTGCCTTCAGTTTTGACAGTAACATTAAGATTCCATAGTAAATTTCAGTCTCGGCAGTTAAGTTTAGAGTCAACAGTTTTTACCTCATCTGTTGTAGTCAGGTGGTTTTTGCTGATGTAAATTTTACATCTATCACTTTTTGGTAATGCATTTTACATCATCTATTGGAGATGCTATTAGAATCCCACTTGAGATTAACGATGTCTGTCTTGTGCTGCTTCAGCCTTGACGTCTTATGGCTCACCGGAGCTGTTCCAACGACGGAACAATCCATCACAACGGAGCAGTGCCCTGGACGCCATCTATAGATTCCTTAGATCTTCCTCCACACCTCCGACACCCACCTCTGCCTCAACTTCTTCAGCGACCAACCCAATGATGCTGAGGTTGACATGGCTACGGCAAAGAGGTTGTACACTTGTCGCGTCACTTATTACTCTACATTCATGTCGATCCATTAGGGCTATTGTGGTTCAACGGAAAAACATAGCAATAGGAAATTTTCCTATGGCACTCTACTATTCAATTATTCATGCATTTTGTTGAAAGGAATGGAGCAAAACATCCACCTGGACCTAATTTTCAAAATCCTATGCATGAAAACAAGACCAAGTGCATTAGTGGCAGAATAACATTCTAACTGTACACGCTTTCATATGGTTTCACTTTATTTTGGCCATGTTTCTTTGCATTCTTCTGCTCCTCCAATTCCTGTGAACCAAACACCCAAGTTGACAGAAATCATGTGTTCACAAATGCTCTGTTTCCCATGTGCATTCCTATCCTATTCCGGTGTTTTTCCTCGTATCCCTGTGTTTTTAGAATCATGCAAGCCAAATGATCCCTTACAGAATTACTTCAGTTACAGGTAGGTGTCGAAGAAAACTTTGTGTGGTTTGTCCTGCTCCTGCCGCGACGTCGTCCACCTCACCTGAGATGCTCTATCGACAGAAGCATCCACCAAACCAGACATCACGACTCCTGAACGTCTTTCGCCGCCTCAGATCTCCTTCCCTGCCACTGGCACCCACCGCAACGGCATCACCATCATCGACTCAGCACATGAACCTGAGGATTACACGGGTCCATAAGAGAGGTCGCACTCTTTTGTTTCTGCTTATGTTATGCATTGCTTAATATTACCTGCTACTTTATTGTCCTGTTCACCTCTTAGACTCCAAGTCAGGTCCAAATTGATGTTCAAACTTGAGTTCTAAATTAGTTGTGCGGCACAGATCGAGGCAGCAATGGATAGTATCTCTGTCTAATACCTGGTTCACCTAGGGTATCCCTATGTTGTTCATGTTGGGTGGGAGACAAATAGTAAAGCAATCATCATCTGTTTTTTTTATTAAATTAAAGCAATCATCAGCCAGCTATCATTATTTTTGGATCCATCCACTGGTTGTTACTATTACTCTAGATTTCTGCATGCTCTCCTTACATATTCTCACTATATTTTTTGTATGCATGTCAGATATTGTACATAGTCATGCTGAACATGTAGAGAAAAATAGAAGAGTTTTGCGCGGCAATACGATGTCATGCAGACATCGCTCCATGGTGGGTTCAATGGCAAACCCTCCCCCCCCTCTCCAGATTGTAATCCAGAGGAAGATATTTGTTCTGAGGTGGATTCAGACGCAACTGACCACTCCTATTTACCCCCCCCACCCCCGCTCAAGGTGTTTGCTCTAACTTGGCATGATGATGTTAGTCATATCATGCATATGTTGCCTTGCAGTGCCTACTTTCAACATCATATATGTCATCTACTTAGTTTAGACATGTTTTGTAATGCCACCTGTTTAGTTTCAATATCATATATGGGAATTATGCAGTCTCATGTCTTTTAGCCAGCCATAATATATGTGAATTGTGCAATGCCATCCTGTTTAACCAGGCATCATATATTTGAAAGATATCTAGCCCATCCTTTTCTTCATTAAATTTCCATTTGTCGACAATGTTTGTACATTAAACTACTCTTCCTGTGAATCAGCCATTTGAGTGGGTGATGGAAAAATCTGGGGTGAAAACAAGGCCTTCAGAGCAGACAATGCTAGCTACCGAAGCAGATCTCTTGCTGGGTCCCGATAACTCCTCAGAGATGGATTCAGAGATAGATGACCATTCCTATTCCCCCACTGAGGTGTATGCTCTAACTTGGCATGGTTCTACTGCTCATATCATGCATATGGTGTCTTGCATCGCATAGTTTAGACATCATATACACAATATTCAACACCATGTTCTTAGTTCAGACATCATATATGCGAATGCCCTCAGCTTATCATATAAATCACATATGTGAATTAAATCATGCGATCCTGGTTACTTAGATAACATGTATGTGAATTATGTCATGCGATCCTGTTTAGTTAGTCATCATATATTTGAATTATGTTATGTTATGCTATCCAGTTTAGATAGACATCATATATGTGAAATTATGTCATGCTATTCGTTTTAGTTAAACAATATACATGTCAACTATTTAATGCCCTCTTTTGTCCGCACTATCTATTGCATTTGTCTCTCATACAATGTCTGTACATTCAACTATGTTTCCTGTTTATCAGCCATTTGAATTGGAGCGGGTGATGGCAGTATCTAGCGGAGTAAAAACACAGTCTTCAAATAAAACAGTGCTACCTCTTGGTGGAGATAGCACCCTGGTTGTACATGCACGAGAACCAGCCCTACCACACATAACCCAGACTCTCGCAGATTTTACCCCTACTGCGATGGACAGAGAACCAGCTTCACCCAATCAAACCCCAACCCCAACAGATAGTAACCCAGTTCCTGTTGACACAGCACCATCTACACCATAGTGCTCCCAAACAAGAGCAGTTAGTAAGGCAGCTCCAGTGCCCAAAGCGCCAGTACTACCACGGCGAACCCCAACTCCACCAGTTAGTACACCTATTCCTGTGTAGGAAGCACAACCAACCATTCATAGTTTAGCATCTATCGCATTTGATGTTGTTAAATCCTATGTGCGTATCTTCCCATAATGGAAATATTATACTGAAGATGAAGGAAAATGCCAGTTGTAGGTGTTTGTCCAGGAGTTATGTGTAAGTAATGTTATTCATGGCAATTACTTTGCTTTGTCCCATACATTCTACCTCCATGATGGTTATAATATAGCAAATTTTCCCATTTTTATCTATAGAGAAGGACCGATTTGGAAACTCAGGATGAGGTAACCTATGCTAATACCTCTGCTATCTTCAAGAATGCTTGGTGGGAGTATTGGAATTACCTGAAGAAAACGTACTTCACAGGCAAAGAAACTCATCAAATTCCCTTTTGTTCTCCTGAGACACATTTACTGGACGATGACTGGGAACGCCTTGTTCTTTACTGGTCCCGAACCAAGAATGTGGTAAGGTCTATGAGCTCATTTTATTTTAAGTACTATATGCTTGCGTCTTACTGTACTCTGTTCATGTAGAACAAGTGCTTAAACCTGAAGAACAACTATTCTCATTTAAGATTCCATTGCTATCGTCATGGTTGGAAAAAGCGGTAGGCTTAAGCGAGGCGGTTGGCCTTCGCCTAGTGCCTAGGCGGTGCTTAAGCACCCTAGGCACAGCCTAGGCGATTATATAATTTTTACTATTAGGGCGTATATGTGGTTACTATATGTGAATTTTATTAATTTAGGGCATATAAGTATGTTAACGACTAGCTACTATGATTGGAATATGGCCTTTTTGGCATATCAGTGCTGTATGGCATGATTTCTCGCTTTGGTAGACAATTTCTTACTTTCTCTACCTAGACTTCTGCTTATGCCCAAGGCGAGGCGTTGGGCCATTGCTTAGCGCCTAGGCGTGCCTAAGCGCCTCCTAGGCACTGCCTTTTCCAACAAAGGCTATCGTGCATACTGCTTTGCTCTTGTATCACTGTATTTACTCATACAAACTTATTTTTAAATTAAATGATCCAATGGATCTCCAAAGGCACAACAGGCATGTTTACGAATGTTTCTTTAACATGTTTGCTCTTATAAATAGCTCTGTTGATTTCAATTTCAGTTGTGTATACAGTTGACTTCTCATATCATGCACATTACTAGCATCATAACACGGCCAATAGTGTTGTTGTACATGTAGACCCGTGGTACCCATCTGAAATCTTCTTGTGCTGTGTAGTTTCCCACGCTTTGTATTCTTTCAATGCTGCTTTGTCTTGAACTGATATGATTTGAACCGTGTCTCTATTTTGATTTGGCAAGACAATGCAGTGACCATAGGACATAGATATATGTTTGTTTGATGCTTTTATAATGTACTACTTGGCAATAGAAGACTTGGTAGTTTAATCATGTCCACCTTACTAATGAACTGGTTCACCGAAATGAGTTTCATATACTAGTACATGCTAAACCTGTTATGTGTCTGCTTGTTTCTTCTTTTAGAATGCTGACGGAATATTGGGGAAGAGTGCCTTATTAAGCAATGATAAAGGAACTAATGCAGATAAGGTTCAGGATCGTGAGACATCCTTGTTGGTCTCCAACAAAGGTGATAAAATAGCCAAGGAAAACTATCTTGAAGACAGTGAGGCAACCCCAAAGTCCTGTCTTGGTCTACTGTTCGAGTTACTGGCTGAATCAGTTTGGTTTCTTGAGTCTCAACTACAAGCTGAAAGACATCAGTTCGGTTTCTTGAGTCTCAACTACCAGCTGAAAGACATCGATCAGTTGTGCTGCGACAAGAAGCAGAAGGACTGCGGAAGTCCCTAGAGCATTCAGATGCATCCTTACTGGTGCAACAGCAAGCGTTGGAGGATTTTAGCGCCAAACAAGACAAAGCTAATAAGCTTGCTAAGCTTATTGCCAGCATGGTGGGTACCCAGAATTATGTTTCTTGAGCTCTTCTGAAGTTGTTTCAGTTATGGACTTGTTTTGCTGCCGCGTTTATTTGCACTAGTGGCCAATTTTGACGGCCGGTGTATGTAATATGCTGCTTTGTTCCCTATATTTGCACTAGTGGCGAACTTTGATGCCCAGTGGATGTAATATGTGTAATAGCTGTAATAGGCTAGCGTTAGTTGCTTGCTTATTTATTTCCTTATTGTCTTGTTTAGTTGTTTGCTTGTAGTCATTGCAGTTCTTTTTCCACGTTTTTCTAGTGGCCACAATAACCTATTTTTGGTAACTAGGCCACAATAATCATGGCAACACACGGACTGTTGTAACCATGGGCCTCCTGCGGGCCGTAGGATCCGTGGGCCTCCTGCGGGCCGTAGGATCCGTGGGCCTTCTACGGGCCGTAGGATCCATGGGCCTTCTATGGGCCGTAGGATCCATGGACTTTCTACGGGCCGTATGATCCATTGGCCTTCTACGGGCCGTAGGATCCATGGGCCTTCTACGGGGCGTATAATTATTTTGCCAAACATGGGCCGTACTGTTCGTGGACCATAACGGGCCGTTAATAGGCCGTATTTGATAACGCTATGAAAACAGCCCAACGGTTTAACGGGGCATAAACGGGCCGAATGTAACCATGGGCTGAATTTGGCCCACAAACGGAACAGGCCAGTAACGGACCGTAACTAACCGAATTCTAGAAATGAGCCCAAGAATAAATGGGCCCTTAGAAGGCCGAAAGTTAACACTGGCTGGAAACGGTCGAAGGAATAATGGGCCGGTAATGGGTATAAAGCGATACACTATTCATTATGGGCCAGTTTCATCTTGGGCCTTTAATGGGCCGAGAGTTACAAAGGGCCTCATATGGGCCGAAAGACATCATGGGCCATACATGGGCCGGAAGTTACAACGGGCTGGAATCATATTGGACGGCCCAGATGAAGCTACTGGGCTTAATTCCGATAGGCCGTAACGAGCCGGTAGTTAGCGGGCTGCAAATGGGCTATATACGAACAGGCCGTTAACAGGCTTTCCGTGGGCCGTCCCGTGACCTTTTGACCAAGTCAAATGGGCCGGCCTTTTCACCGGAATGGGCCTCTGTAGGGCCGTACCAGGTGTCAACGTATCATAGGCGCCTCCTGTCCATTGAGTGGATGACATCTGTCCCAACGGTGAGCCAACACGTGTTTCCTCTGGCCAATGAGAATTTTACACGTGGAAAATACCCATTGGTCCGAGCTGTTAATGGGTTATCGGATCCAAAACGGACCCGATAGCTTAACGGCGACCTGTTACGGTGGATGCCACGTGTCGGTCACCCTTGACGAAAGCACTTCTATGACACGCGATTTATCGTCATGGAAGTGGACACGTCCGTGATGATAATTTTGGTAATGTCATGGAACACTTCTACGACAGCACAGGTATGACTATCTTGATTCTATCATAAAATCGTCATGGATGTACATGCATGACAGAAAACGTGACCTACTGTGACAAACACGTATCATCACAGAAGTGTATTTTTTGTAGTGATACGTGCATGCTACGGGGATCACAAACTTCAACACAAGTATTTCTACCAATCCACAATTACTCACTAGCATGACTCTAATATCAACATCTTTATATCTCAAACCAAATCCAAGGAATCAAACTTCTCATATATTCAATGCTCTTTATATGAAAGTGTTTCTTATATCCCTCTTGGATGCCCATCATATTAGGACGAAATTCATAACCTAAGCAAATTACCATGCTGTTTAACACTCTCAAAATAATATAAGTGAAGCATGAGAGTTCATCAATTTCTATAAAATAAAACCACCGCCGTGCTCTAAAAAGATATAAGTGAAGCACTAGAGCAAACTGCCTAGCTCAAAAGATATAAGTGAAGCACATAGAGTATTCTAATAAATTCATGATTAATGTGTGTCCCTCTCAAAAGGTGTGTACAACAAGGATGATTGTGGCAAACTAAAAAGCAAAGAATCATATCATACAAGACGCTCCTAGCAAAAAACATATCATGTGGTGAATAAGAATATAGCCTCAAGTAAATTTACCAATGGACTGAAGACAAAAGAGGGGATACCATCCGGGGCATCCCCAAGCTTAGATGCTTGGTTGTCCTTGAATATTACCTTGGGGTGCCTTGGGCATCCCCAAGCTTAGGCTCTTGCCACTCCTTATTCCATAGTCCATAAAATCTTTACCCAAAACTTGAAAACTTCACAACACAAAACTCATAAGATCCATTAATATAAGAAAAGCAAATCACCACATAGGTACTGTTGTGAACTGATCCTAAATTTATAATGGTGTTATATCTACTGTATTCTAACTTCTCCATGGTTCATACCCCCCGATACTACCCATAGATTCATCAAAATAAGCAAAGAACACACAAAAAAACATAATATGTCTAAAACAGAAAAGTCTGTAGTAATCACGAAACTTTGTATACTTCTGTGACTCCTAAAATTCTGAAAAATTAGGACAATCTAGGCAATTTTTATATGAATTTTGTGTAAAAATTTCAGAACCAGATCAGGTTCCTGTGAATTATCAAAATTCTTCTTTTGGATGCAAAAGTTTCTGTTTTCAGCAAAATCAAATCAACTATCTTCCAAATCATCCCAAAGTGCTTACTTGACACAAACACTAATTTAAAACATGAAAACTCCTCTAACCAGAGGCTAGAAGATATACTTATTGTAAAACAGGATAAAAAAAGTGAAAACAAAAAATAAAGTTGGGTTGCCTCCCAACAAGCGCTATTGTTTAATGCCCCTAGCTAGGCATATTGCAATAGATCTAGGTATTGTCATCTTTGGTATGCAAACTATGAGTGGCCCTCATAATAGATTCATATGGCAACTTAATTTGCTTTCTAGTGTTCCATGCCCTTCCTTAACGGAAATTGAAATCTAATGTTTCCTTCTTTCATATCAATAATTGCACCAATCGTTCTAAGGAAAGGTCTACCAAGAATAATAGGACATGTAGGATTGCAATCTATATCAAGCACAATAAAATCTACAGGCACATAATTCCTATTTACAACAATAAGAACATCATTAGTCCTTCCCATAGGTTTCTTAATAGTAGAATCGGCTAAATGCAAATTCAAAGAACAATCATCAAATTTGTGAAAACCGAGCACATCACATAAAAGTTTTCGGAATAGTGGAAACACTAGCACCCAAATCACACAAAGCATGACACTCATAATCTTAATTCTAATCTTAATAGTAGGTTCCCACTCATCATAAAGCTTTCTAGGGATAGAAACTTCCAATTCGAGTTTTTCTTCAAAAGATTTCATCATAGCATCAACAATATGTTTAGTAAAAGCTTTATTTTGATTATAGGCATGAGGTGAATTAAGCATGGATTGCAACAAGGAAATACAATCTATCAAAGAACAATTATCATAATTAAAGTCCTTGAAATCCAAAAGAGTGGGTTCATCGCTACTTAAAGTTTTGACCTCTCCAACCCCACTTTTATCAATTTTTCTTTAAGATCTTTAAACTCCAAATCATTTGGATGCCTTCTAGCTAAAGTTGACTCATCTCCAGTCCCATCTTTGTAAAGATTTATATTAGCAAACAAAGATTCAATAGGAGTCACACCAATCACTTTAAGATCTTCATCAATATTTTCACAAGAAATAGAAGAACACGCTTTTACAAACCAATCTCGCTTAGCACGCATCCTAGCGGTTCTTTCTTTACATTCATTCATAGAAATTCTAATAGCTTTTAGAGACTCATCAATATCATGCTTGGGTGGCATACATCTCGTTTTCAAAGAATCAATCTGAAGAGAAATCTTATCAACGTTTCTAGCCGAATCATCAATCTTAAGCAATTTTTCTTCTACCATAACATTAAAAATCTTTTGAGAATTTACAAAATCTTTCATATTGTTCTCAAGATAAGAGGGTATTTTATTATAATTTCCATAAGAATTGTTGTAGGAATTAACATAATTATTAGAGAAATTACTAGAAAACGGCATAGGGTTGAAATTACCTCTATAAGCGTTATTACCAAATTGTTCCTACCAACAAAATTCACATCCATAGATTCATTATTATTCTTGATCAAAGTGGACAAAGTCATATCGTTAGGATCAATAGGAGCACTCTTACTAGTAATCAATTTCATAAGTTCATCCATCTTTCTACTCAAAGTATTAATTTCTTCAATCGCATGCACTTTTTACTAGTGGAAGATCTTTCGGTATGCCATTGAGAGTAATTTGCCTTAATATTATCTAGGAGTTTAGTAGCTTCTCCTAATGTAATTTCCATAAAAGTACCACCCGCGGCGGAATCCAAAAGATTTTTAGATGCAAAATTCAAACCCGCATAATTTTTTTGTATAATCATCCACAAACCTAAACCATGAGTAGGGCAATTTCTTATCACCAATTTCATTCTCTCCCAAGATTGTGCAACATGTTCATGATCAAGTTGCTTAAAATTCATTATATCGTTCCTAAGGGAGATGATCTTAGCGGGAGGAAAATACTTGGAAATAAACACATCTTTACACTTATTCCTTAAATCAATACTATTTTTAGGCAAAGATGAAAACCATGTTTTAGCACGATCTCGAAGTGAAAAAGGGAGAGCTTCAGTTTAACAATATCATTATCCACATATTTTCTTTTGCATGTCACACAATTCAATGAAAGTATTTGGGATGCGGCATCTTCACTAGGAAGACGGAAAATTTGTTCTTCATATCAAGATTCAACAAAGCGGCATTAATTTCAAAAGATTCCGCACTAGTGGTGGGAGCAATCGGACTACTAATAAAATCATTATTATTAGTGTTGGAAAAGTCACACAACTAGGTATTCTCTTGAGTCATCGTGACAAAGCAAGCAATCTAGCACACAAGCAACCGAAAAGCAAATGAAAAGATGAAAAAAGAAGGGCGAATAAAAAGGCAAATACTTTTGTGTTTTTCTGAAAACATTGTAGAAATGGGGGAGAGGCAAATGGCAAATAATATAATGCAAGAGATGAGAGTTTATGATAGGTACTTGGTAGGCTTGATGTAGAACCTCCCCGGCAACGGCGAAAAAAATTCTTCATGCTACTTCTTGAGCTTGCGTTGGTTTTTCCCTTGAAGAGGAAAGGGTGATGCAGCAAAGTAGAGATAAGTATTTCTCTCAGTTGACAACCAAGGTATCAATCCTGTAGGAGGTACAAGCAAGTCTCCAATATAGGCACATGCACAAACAATCAAACACTTGCACCCAACGCGATAAAGGGGTTGTCAATCCCTTCACTGTCACTTGCAAGGGTGAGATCTGATAGAGATTGCTATAAAAGAAATAAAAGTAAATAGAATTCAGCGAGGTATTTTTGGGTTTTTTGGTTTTATAGCTCTGAAAATATATGATGGAAAATAGACTCGGGGGCCATAGGTTTCACTAGAGGCTTCTCTCTTGAATAAAGCATACGGTGGGTAAACAAATTACTGTTGAGCAATTGATAAAAAAGCGCATAGTTATGAAGATATCTTAGGCAATGATTATGAATATAGGCATCACGTCCGTGACAAGTAGACCGAAAAGATTCTGCATCTACTACTATTACTCCACACATCGACCGACTCCTGCCTGCATGTAGAGTATTAAGTTCATAAGAACAAAGTAACGCTTTAAGCAAGATGACGTGATGTAGAGGGATAAAATCAAGCAATATGATATAAACCCCATCTTTTTACCCTTAATGCCAACAATACAATACGTGCCTCGCTGCCCTTCTGTCACTGGGAGAGGACACCGCAAGATTGAACCCATCACGAAGCACCTCTCCCGTTGCAAGATAGATTAATCTAGTTGGCCAAACCAAACCAATAAATCGGAGAGAAATACAAAGCTATCAAATCATGCATATAAGAATTCAGAGGAGACTCAAATAATATTCATAGATAATCTGACCATAAACCCACAATTCATCAGATCTGAACAAACGCACCGCAAAAGAAGATTACATAGGATAGAACTCCAAGAACATTGAGGAGAACATGGTATTGAAGATCAAAGAGAGTGAACAAGCCTTCTAGCTACTAGCTATGGACCCGTAGGTCAGTGGTAAACTACTCACACATCATCGGTAGGGCAGCAAGGTTGATGTAGAGGCCCTCCGTTATCGAATCCCCCTCCGGCAAATCACCGGAAAAGGCCCCAAGATGGGATCTCACGGGAATAGAGGCTTGCGGCGGCGGAAAAGTATTTTTGTGGACGCTTATGGTGGTTTGGGAATATTTGGGAGTTTATAGTGCAAAGATTAGGGTTGGGGACTCCCGAGGGGTCCACAAGCTAGGGGCGCCCCCCTAGGGTGCGCCGTGAGGGCTTATTGGCTCCTCGGGACTCCTCTGGCCCCCTCTCCAAGCTACGTGGGTGTCTTCTGGTCCAAGAAAAATCATCGCGAAAGTTTTATTCCGTTTGGTCTCCATTTGATATTCCTTTCTGAAAAAGCCAAAAACAAGGAAAAAACAGCAACTGGCACTTGGCACTAGGTTAATAGGTTAGTCCCAAAAAACGATATAAAATAGTATATTAATGCATATAAAACGTCCAAAACAGATAATATAATAGCATGGAACAATCAAAAATTATAGATACGTTGGAGACGTATCATGGACTCATAATGGAAACCAAAGAGCTAATGTTTGAGTTCTGCACTAAAAATAAAATTTATATAAGAACTATATATTTTCAATACCAAATACTTGTTATTTACGTGCGACATTGGCGCGTATAATGGACGTGCATGAATTTAATATATTTGAGTGTCCGGATTTAAGGTATTTGGATGCTAGCCATTAGGCCAACTCCAACACAGACCCCAATCTAGTCCGGTTTTGTCCGTTTGGAGCAAAAGACGACCTAACGGGCGTACCTAAATGGACAAAGTTGGTTGTTGGTGTCCGCTTGTTGTCCGCCCGACCCCAAATATGATCCAAACTTGGGCCATGAATGCGTCTGGATGGACACGAACGGATGCTCTCGCTGGTTGCTCTCATCCGCTTCATCCGCTGTCTGGACCACAAATCACTGACCGCATGCCCCGCTCGCGCTATTGGGCACCGCCGCCTGCCATCGGCCCTCCGCTCCTCGCTCCGTGCACAAACCGCCGCCATCCCTCCGCCTCCCCGCTTCGCCGCTTAGGTCACTGTGAACTACTTCTCTAGCCCGTTCCCCGTGTCCCTCGCCTCAGTACGACAGCGCAGCTCCGTTGTGGGCGAGCAGCCGAGCGCAGCAGCACATGGTTTCTAGCGAACTACTAGTCACTCTTGTGCATGCACAGCTGCTAGCTAGCTAGCCAGCCAGCCCGTGCATGCTCGCTAACCGCACATGTGCAGTAGCGAGTCGGGACTTGGCGGGGGCGGGTGTCGGGGTTCTGGGACCTGGGGTATGCTACCTCTTGAGCACTGTGTTGGTTTTCCCTTGAAGAGGAAAGGGTGGTGCAGTAAAGTAGCGTAAGTATTTTCCTCAGTTTTTGAGAACCAAGGTATCAATCCAGTAGGAGACCACGCGCGAGTCCCACGCACCTACACAAACAAATAAGAACCTCACAACCAACGCAATAAAGGGGTTGTCAATCCCTTCACGGTCACTTACGAGAGTGAGATCTGATAGATATGATAAGATAATATTTTTGGTATTTTTATGATAAAGAGTAAAAGTAAAGATTGCAAAAATAAACGGTGCCAGAAATAACTAAGTGTTGGAAGATTAATATGATGGAAAATAGACCCGGGGGCCATAGGTTTCACTAGTGGCTTCTCTCAAGATAGCATAAGTCTTACGGTGGGTAAACGAATTACTGTCGAGCAATTGATAGAATTGAGCATAGTGATGAGAATATCTAGGTATGATCATGTATATAGGCATCACGTCCGTGACAAGTAGACCGAAACGATTCTGCATCTACTACTATTACTCCACACATCGACCGCTATCCAGCATGCATCTAGAGTATTAAGTTCATAAGAACGGAGTAATGCTTTAAGTAAGATGACATGATGTAGAGGGATAAACTCATGCAATATGATATAAACCCCATCTTTTTATCCTCGATGGCAACAATACAATACGTGCCGTCTCCCTTTCTATCACTGGGATCGAGCACCGCAAGATTGAACCCAAAGCTAAGCACTTCTCCATTGCAAGAAAGATCAATCTAGTAGGCCAAACCAAACTAATAATTCAAAGAGACTTGCAGAGATAACCAATCATACATAAAAGAATTCAGAGGAGATTCAAATATTGTTCATAGATAAACTTGATCATAAACCCACAATTCATCAGATCTCGACAAACACACCGCAAAAGAAGATTACATCGAATAGATCTCCAAGAAGATCGAGGAGAACTTTGTATTGAGATCCAAAGAGAGAGAAGAAACCATCTAGCTAATAACAATTGACCCGAAGGTCTGAGGTAAACTACTCACACATCATCGGAGAGGCTATGGTGTTGATGTAGAATCCCTCCATGATCAGTGCCCCCTCCGGCGGAGCGCCAGAAAAGGCCCCAAGATGGGATCTCACGGGTACATAAGGTTGCGGCGGTGGAAATAGTGTTTTGGCTCTGTATATGATGTTTCCAGGGTACATGGGTATATATAGGTGGAAGAAGTACGTCGGTGGAGCAACGAGGGGCCCACGAGGGTGGAGGGCGCGCCTGGGGGGGGGGTAGGCGCGCCCCCTGCATCTTGCCTTCCTCGTTGATTACTTTACGTAGACTCCAAGTCCTCTGGATCACGTTTGTTCCGAAAATCATGTTCCCGAAGATTTCATTCCGTTTGAACTCCGTTTGATATCCTTTTCCTTCGAAACACTGAAATAGGCAAAAAACAGCAATTTGGGTTGGGCCTCCGGTTAATAGGTTAGTCCCAAAAATAATATAAAAGTGTATAATAAAGCCCAATAAACGTCTAAAACAGAATATAATATAGCATGGAACAATCAATAATTATAGATACGTTGGAGACGTATAAAGCATCCCCAAGCTTAATTCCTGCTCGTCCTTGAGCAGGTAAATGATAAAAACAGAATTTTTGATGTGGAATGCTACTTGGCATAATTTTCAATGTAACCCTCGTAATTGTGGTATGAATATTCAGATCTGGAAGATTCAAGATAAAAGTTTAATATTGACATAAAATAATAATACTTCAAGCATACTAACTAAGCAATTATGTCTTCTCAAAATAACATGGCCAAATAAAGTTCATCCCTACAAAATCATATAGTTTGGTCATGCTCCATTTTCGTCACACAAGAATGCTCTCATCATGCACAACCCCGATGACAAGCCAAGCAATTGTTCATACTTTAGTAATCTCAAACTTTTTCAACTTTGACGCAATACATGAGCGTGAGCCATGGATATAGCACTATGGGTGGAATAGAATATAGTGATGGGGGTTATGTGGAGAAGACAAAAAAGGAGAAAGTCTCACATCAACGCGGCTAATCAATGGGCTATGGAGATGCCCATCTATTGATGTTAATGTAAGGAGTAGGGATTGCCATGCAACGGATGCACTAGAGCTATAAATGTATGAAATCTCAACAAAAGAAACGAAGTGGGTGTGCATCCAACTTTCTTGCTCACGAAGACCTAGGGCATTTGAGGAAGCCCATTGTTGGAATATACAAGCCAAGTTCTATAACGAAAAATTCCCACTAGTGTATGAAAGTGACAAAACAAGAGACTATCTATCATAAAGATCATGGTGCTACTTTGAAGCACAAGTATGGAAAAAGATACTAGCATTGCCCCTTTTTATTTTTTTATTTTTGGGCCTTTCTTTTTTTCTTTTGGCATTTCTCTTTTTTGGGACAATGCTCTATGAATGATGATCATCACACTTGTGTTTATTTACAACTCAATGATTACAACTCGATACAAGAACAAAGTATGACTCTATATGCATGCCTCCAGCGGTGTACCAGGATGAGCAATGAATCAAGAGTGACATGTATGAAATAATATGCATGATGGCTTTGCCACAAATACGATGTCAACTACATGATCATGCAACGCAATATGACAATAATGAACGTGGCATGATAAACGGAACGGTGGAAAGTTGCATGGCAATATATCTCAGAATGGCTATGGAATGCCATAATAGGTAGGTATGGTGGCTGTTTTGAGGAAGATATAAGGAGGTTTATGTGTGATAGAGCGTATCGTACCACGGGGTTTGGATGCACCGGTGAAGTTTGCACCAACTCTCAAGGTGAGAAAGAGCAATGCACGGTACCGAAGAGGCTAGCAATGATGGAAGGTTGAGAGTGTGTATAATCCATGGACTCAACATTAGTAATAAAGAACTCACATACTTATTGCAAAAATCTACAAGTCATGAAAAACCAAGCACTACGCGCATGCTCCTAGGGGGATAGATTGGTAGGAAAAGACCATCGCTCATCCTCGACTGCCACTCATAAGGAGGACAATCAAAGAACACCTCATGTTTCAAATTTGTTACATAACGTTTACCATACGTACATGCTACGGGATTTGCAAACTTTAACATAAGTATTTCTCAAATTCACAACTACTCAACTAGCACAACTTTAATATCACTACCTCCATATCTCAAAACAATTATCAAGCATCAAACTTCTCTTAGTATTAAACACACTCATAAGAAAGTTTTTACTAATCTTGAATACCTAGCATATTAGGACTAATTTCACAACTAAAGCAAATTACCATGCTGTTTTGTAGGACTCTCAAAATAATATAAGTGAAGCATGAGAGAACAATAGTTTCTATAAAACAAATCCACCACCGTGCTCTAAAAGATATAAGTGAAGCACTAGAGCAAAAACTATATAGCTCAAAAGATATAAGTGAAGCACATAGAGTATTCTAATAAATTCCGAAGCATGTGTGTCTCTCTCAAAAGGTGTGTCCAGCAAGGATGATTGTGGTAAAATAAAAAAACAAAGACTCAAATCATACAAGACGCTCCAAGAAAAACACATATCATGTGGTGAATAAAAATATAGCTCCAAGTGAAGTTACCGATGGACAAAGACGAAAGAGGGGATGCCTTCTGGGGCATCCCCAAGCTTTGGCTTTTTGGTGTCCCTAGATTATCTTGGGGTGCCATGGGCATCCCCAAGCTTAGGCTCTTGCCACTCCTTGTTCCATAATCCATCAAATCTTTACCCAAAACTTGAAAACTTCACAACACAAAACTCAACAGAAAATCTCGTAAGCTCCGTTAGCGAAAGAAAACAAAACACCACTTCAAGGTACTGTAATGAACTCATTATTTATTTATATTGGTGTTAAACCTACTTTATTCCAACTTCTCTATGGTTTATAAACTCTTTTACTAGCCATAGATTCATCAAAATAAGCAAACAACACACGAAAAACAGAATTTGTCAAAAACAGAACAGTCTGTAGTAATCTGTAACTAACGCAAACTTCTGGAACTCAGAAAACTCTACCAAAATAGGAAGACCTAGAAAATTTGTTTATTGATCTAATGCAATTAGAATCAGTATTTTATCACGTTCTGGTGATTTTTAACAATTGTTTTTGTGAACAGAAAGTTTCTGGAATTTTCAGCAAGATCAAATAACTATCATCCAAGAAGATCCTATAGGTTTAACTTGGCACAAACACTAATTAAAACATAAAAACAAATCTAAACCGAGGATAGATCAAATATTTATTCCTAAATAGAAGCAAAAAGCAAAAAACTAAAATAAAATTGGGTTGCCTCCCAACAAGCGCTATCGTTTAACGCCCCTAGCTAGGCATAAAAACAAGGATAGATCTAGGTGTTGCCATCTTTGGTGGGCAATTCTTCAATAAGACACCTATAACCCCTAGGAGTTTCTTTTTTTATTAATTATCAAACTCCTAGGCACAAAATCAAGAAAATCATTTGTAGCAAACGGTTCCTTAATGATAGCAAAAAGATTGGGATGAACACTTATTGATTTTAAATCCGCAGTTTCCTTACTAGAGGATTCACCCTTATTTTTAGGAACGTAAACAAGCTTGGCAATTTTGGTAGGAGGATTTGGAGTATTTTTAATGTAAGAAAAAGTGGACCCCAAGTTGGTGATAATTCCCTCAAGTTTATCGATGGGTCTTTTACATCTGTGTCCCTAACTCGAACCCACTACTCACATTTGCCCCTAATTCGAAAGCCTGCTCAAAAATGCCCCTCCGCCGTTAGGTGCTCTTATAGAAATGCCCTTCCGTGCCATTTCCGTCAGGTCAAAGGCCTTTGACCATCTACCGGACGTTTCCTGGACATTTTGCCCCTGCCTCCATGTGTCGCTTACATGTGGGGCCCACTCAGAGAAAAAATAAAAAGAAAAAACATTTTCTCTCACCCCAACTAATAAAATGAAAAATAAAACTTGATATGGGTCACTCATTGTTCTATTATTTTCTGAAACGTTATTTACTGATTTATTTGAGGGCTGGACCCACTAGTCAGCTTTTGTAAAACGAGTGTAATTAGAACTAATAATAGTTTAGGATAATCTGGGATTAGGCTAACTAAAAACACACCGGCGTCAGCGCACGAAGACACGACAGCGATGTACGGGAGGACGCCGTAGCAGTCGAGTGGCTGCAAGATCGGGCTTGTGAGGGTGCGGGAGAGAAGCTTCAGTGGCCTGAGGTGGCCAGAGAATGTGGGGTGCCGGGGAGGATGGGAAGTTGCGAGCTTGAGCGGCGGCGACGGGAGGTGCTCGCCGGCAGAGCTGCTAAGGGAGGCGAGGATAATCGGGAGCAGGCGGAGGATGTTCAGGAGGAGCTTTCGAAACTCAAGAACCCGAGGTAAGGCGGCAGTGCTCACTGGTGGAGGAGATCGAGCGGCGGCGTGACACCGGAGCTGGGGAAGACGAGGAAGGATCCGTCACTATGGGGCGTTTCAATCCAATTAATTGCACAGGAAGATGAATCGGAGAGCGGTCGGACTATCAGACATTTTATTGGAGCTCTACACTGTCGCTGGCCGTGCACGCGCGTCAACGCCGACGATAGTTGCTTTGCTATTCCTTGGCAAGAGAGAGAGAGGGAGAGGGCGGCGGAGCTCGGCGAGTTGGTGACCAAGCGCGGTGAGCTGGTGGAGGAGCATGGCGAGCCAGCTCCAGTGGCGGCGCGAGGACCGGTCCGCCGGCCGTCGCATGTAGTTAGCCGGAGATGAGAGAGACCGCGAGGTCGGGAGACAGAGAGATAGCTTTTTTATTTTCTTTATTTTTAGCTAGGCCCCACATGTAAATTAGAGAGAGATATGGGAGAGAGGTTTTCTTTTTCCTTTTCTGGGCCCATATGTAAGTAAGAGAGAGGGGTGAGAGAAAGTGTTTTTATTTTTATTTTTTCCTAAGTGGATCCCACATGTAAGTGACACATGGAGGCAGGGGAAAAATGTCCAAGAAACGTCCCGTAGACGGTCAAAGGCCTTTGACCTAACGGAAATGGCACGGAAGGGCATTTCTATAAGGTCACCTAAAGGCAGAGGGGCAAATTTGAGCAGACTTTGAAATTAGGGGCAAATCTGAGTAGGTGGTTCGAGTTAGGGACAGAAATGCAAATGGCCCTTTATCGATTCTAGTAGAATTTTGATCTATTCTTTCATTAACTATGGGTTCTTCTTCCTTAAAACCTTTTAGAGTAACTCCCACCTTAGATCCATATTGGGTAATTCGGTTGTGGATCTTTTTATCCAAATTCTCAATCAACTCTACAGTAGCAACTTTATTTTCAATAATTTCAAGCCTTTGCATCACATGTTCCAAAGTTAACATAGTTCCATTAACCAAAAGAGGTGGTGAGCCAAACAAATCTATCATAGCATTATAAGAATCAAAAGTATGGCTACCCAAGAAATTCCCTCCGGTAATGGTATCAAGAATATATCTGTACCAAGGAGTAACACCTACATAAAAATTGCGGAGAAGAACGGAAGTAGATTGCTTCCTGGTAGACCTATTTTGAGCATTGAAAATTCTATACCAAGCGTCTTTTAGATTTTCTCCCTCCCTTTGCTTAAAATTAAGAACTTCATTCTCGGGAGACAACAGAGAAAATAAGGGGCTAGCCATAATGACAAGGCAACCAAGAAAGCGACGAACGGAAAAGAGAGGGCAAATAAAACGACAAGGGTGAAGTGGGGGAGAGGAAAACGAGAGGCAAATGGCAAATAATGTAATGCGAGGGATAAGAGTTTGTGATGGGTACTTGGTATGTCTTGACTTGTGCGTAGACTCCCCGGCAACGGCGCCAGAAATGGCTCGTTGCTGGGAGTCAAATCTTGACTTGACTTGGCGCGAATCTCCTCGGCAACCGCGCCAGAAATCCTTCTTGCTACCTCTTGAGCACTGCGTTGGTTTTCCCTTGAAGAGGAAAGGGTGGTGCAGTAAAGTAGTGTAAGTATTTCCCTTAGTTTTTGAGAACCAAGGTATCAATCCAGTAGGAGACCACGCGCGAGTCCCACGCACCTACACAAACAAATAAGAACCTCGCAACCAACGCGATAAAGGGGTTGTCAATCCCTTCACGGTCACTTACGAGAGTGAGATCTGATAGATATGATAAGATAATATTTTTGGTATTTTTATGATAAAGAGTAAAAGTAAACATTGCAAAAATAAACAGTGCCAGAAATAACTAAGTGTTGGAAGATTAATATGATGGAAAATTGACCCGGGGGCCATAGGTTTCACTAGTGGCTTCTCTCAAGATAGCATAAGTATTGCAGTGGGTAAACGAATTACTGTCGAGCAATTGATAGAATTGAGCATAGTTATGAGAATATATAGGTATGATCATGTATATAGGCATCACGTCTATGACAAGTAGACCGAAACGATTCTGCATCTACTACCATTACTCCACACATCGACCGCTATCCAGCATGCATCTAGAGTATTAAGTTCATAAGAACGGAGTAATGCTTTAAGTAAGATGACATGATGTAGAGGGATAAACTCATGCAATATGATATAAACCCCATCTTTTTATCCTCGATGGCAACAATACAATACGTGTCGTTTCCCTTTCTACCACTGGGATCGAGCACCGCAAGATTGAACCCAAAGCTAAGCACTTCTCCCATTGCAAGAAAGATCAATCTAGTAGGCCAAACCAAACTGATAATTCGAAGAGACTTGCAAAGATAACCAATCATACATAAAAGAATTCAGAGGAGATTCAAATATTGTTCATAGATAAACTTGATCATAAACCCACAATTCATCAGATCTCGACAAACACACCGCAAAAGAAGATTACATCGAATAGATCTCCAAGAAGATCGAGGAGAACTTTGTATTGAGATCCAAAGAGAGAGCAGAAACCATCTAGCTAATAACTATTGACCCGAAGGTCTGAGGTAAACTACTCACACATCATCAGAGAGGCTATGGTGTTGATGTAGAAGCCCTCCATGATCAATGCCCCCTCCCGCGGAGCGCTAGAAAAGGCCCCAAGATGGGATCTCACGGGTACATAAGGTTGCGGCGGTGGAAATAGGGTTTTTGCTCCGTATATGATGTTTCCAGGGTACATGGGTATATATAGGAGGAGGAAGTACGTCGGTGGAGCAACGAGGGGCCCATGAGGGTGGAGGGCGCGCCTGGGGGGGTAGGCGCGCCCCCTGCCTCTTGCCTTCCTCGTTGATTACTTTACGTAGCACTACAAAAAAATACACTTCCGTGATGATACGTGTTTGTCACAGTAGGTCGCGTTTTTTGTCATGCATGTACATCCATGACGATTTTATGACAGAATCAAGATAGTCATACCTGTGCTGTCGTAGAAGTGTTCCATGACATTACCAAAATTATCATCACGGAAGTGTGCACTTCCATGACGATAAATCGCGCGTCATAGAAGTGCTTTCGTCAAGGATGACCGACACGTGGCATCCACCTTAACGGAACGCCGTTAAGCTATCGGGTCAGGTTTTGGATCCGATAACCCGTTAACAGCCCCGACCAATGGGAATTTTCCACGTGTAAAATCATCATTGGCTGGAGGAAACACGTGTCGGCTCATCGTTGGGACAGATGTCATCCACTCATTGGACAGAAGGTGCCTATGATACGTCGACACGTGGCACGGCCCAACGGAGGCCCATTCCTGTGAAAAGGCCGACCCGTTTGACTTGGTCAAAAGGTGGCGGGCCGGCCCATGGAAAGCCTGTTAACGGCATGTTCGCATATAGCCCATTTACAGCCCTCTAACCCAAGGCCCATTACGCCCTATCCAAATTAGGCCCAGTAGCGTCATCTGGGCCATCCAATATGATTCCAGCCCGTTTTCACTTTTGGCCCATGTATGGCCCATGAAGCCTTTCGGCCCATATGAGGCCCTATGTAACTCTTGGCCTATTAATGGCCCGTGGTGAAACTGGCCCGTAATGAATAGTGTATCACTTTACACCCATTAACGGCCCGTGTTGAAACTGGCCCGTAATGAACAGTGTATCACTTTATACCCATTAACGGCCCGTTATTCCGTTGGGCCGTTTCCAGCCCATGTTATCTTTCGGCCTTCTCAGAGCCCATTTATTCTTGGGATCATTTCCAGCATTCGTTTACTTACGGCCCGTTACTGTCATTTTCTGCTTGTGGGCCAAATTCAGCCCGTGGTTACAGTCGGCCCGTTTGTGGTTCGTTAATACGTTGGGTCATTTTCATAGCATCATCAAATACGGCCTATTAACGATGGCCCGTTACGGTCGGCCCATGAACGGACGATTCCAACTCTAGCCCGTTTACGGCCATAATGCGGCCTGTTATTGGCCCATGTTTGGCCAATCGATCATACGGCCCGTATAAGGCCCATTGATGATATGGCCCGTAGAAGGCCCATTGTTTCTACGACCCGTAGAAGGCCCATTGTTTCTACGGCCCGTAGAAGGCCTACTGTTTCTACGGCCCGTAGAAGGCCCACTGTTTCTATGGCCCGTAGGAGGCCCAGTCTCACTAAAGTAAATATTAGCCCATGGTTATTGTGGCCTAGTTTTAAAAAATACGTTATTGCAGCCACTAGCAACCCGCGGAAAAAGAACTGCACTGAGTACAACCAAACAAATAAACAGGACAACAAGGAAATAAATAAGCAAGCAACTTATGCTAGGCTATCACAGCTATTACACATATTACATCCACTGGGCATCAAAGTTCGCCACCAGTGCAAATATAGGGAACAAAGCAGCATATAAATGCCGCAGCAAAACAAGTCCAGAACTGAAACCACTTCAGAAGAGTTCAAGAAACAATATCCTGGGTACCCATAATGCTGGCAAGATGCTTAGCAAGCTTATTAACTTTCTCTTGTTTGGCGCTTAAATCCTCCAGCGCATGTTGTTGCACAAGAAAGTACGCATCTGAATTCTGCAGGGACTTCCTCAGTCCTTCGGCTTCTTGCCGCAGCACAGCTGACTGATGCCTTTCAGCTTGTAGCTGAGACTGAAGAAGCCGAAGTGATTCAGGCAGCGAGTTCGAAGAGCTTGTGCCAGCGGTACTGGCCAGTAACTCAAACACTACATCAACGCAGGATTGTGGGGTTTTCTCACTGTCTACAAGATCGTTTTTATCACCTTTCTTGGAGACCAACAGGGTTGTCTCACTATCTTGAACCTTATCTGCATTACTTTCTCTGCCATTGCATAGTGGGGTGCTCTTCTCCAATATACTGTTTGCATACTACAGGAGAAACAAGCAGACACATCACAGGTTTAGCTTGTAGTATACGAAACTCATTTTGGTAAACCGGTTCAGTAGTAAGGTGGACAGGATAACAGCATGAAACAAACATATATCTATGTACTATGGTCACTGTATTGTCCATATCATTCTAGTCTATGTTCCCTAATCAAGATAGAGACACAGTTCAACTCATATATTTTTAAGACACGGCAGCATAGACAGAATATAAGTGTGAGAAACTACACAGCATTGGCAGCACTTGTAATGTGCATCACATGAGAACATAACTGTTTATACAACTTAAACTGAAATCAACATAGAGCAAGAAGTTAGAACAGCAATCCAGTTAAAGAAATAGGTTTAAAACATACCTGTTGCGCTATTGGAGTTTTAATTGGTTCCTTCAAATTCGGAAGTAGTTGGTATGAGTAAATACAGTGATGCAACAGCAAAGGAGTATGGACCATAGCTACGGAATCTGATGTGAGAACAGTTGCTCTTCTGCTTTAAACGTGGAGTTTGGGTTAGCTATGGTGGTCTTCGTGCTTTGGACACTGCAATAGCTTTACAAACTGCTCGTGTGGGGGTACTCTATGGTGGACATGGTGCTTTGTCAACTATAAGTGGGTTACTATCCGCTGGGGTTGCGGTTAGATGGGTTGTAGCTGGTTCTTTGCCCAACGGTGTAAGTGTGCAATTTGGAAGAGTCTCGATTATGTGTGGTGGGGCTAGTTTGTGGGCCAGTACAACCATGGTTCTATCTGCATCGACGGGTAGCACTGTCTTTTGTGAAGAACAGGTTTTTGCTCCCTTAGATACTGCCATCACCCCCTCCAATTCAAATGGCTGATAAATAAGAAAAGAAATTGAACGTACAGACATTGTATGATAGACAAATGTGGTAATTCACATATATGTTGTCTAACCAAACAGGACAGCATGACACAATTTCACATATATGATGCCTAACTAAACAGGATAGCATGACACAGTTTCAGATATATGATGGATAACTTAACAGGATATAATGGCATAATTCAACATATGATGAGTACCTAAACAGGATGACATGAGAAAACTATATGATGTCTTTCTAAAATAGGTTGGGATGAAATAATTCACATACATGTTGTCTAAGTATACAGGATGGCATAATATAATTGACATAATTGATTCATATACTAAGCAGCTGGCACTCGCATGTATGAACTCTAAACTAAGCAGATAGAATTCAATATTGTGCATATGATGTCTAAACTAAGCAATGCAAGACACCATATGCATCATATGAGAAATATAAACATTGCAACTTAGAGTATACACCTCATGTGGGATATACGACTGGTCATCTGTCTCTGAATCCTCCTCTGAGGAGCTCCTTGTAACCATCGAGATATATGCTTCAACAGGTACCATTGCCTGCTCTGAAGACCTTGTTTTCACTCCAGATTTTTCCATAACCGGCTCAAATGGCTAATACACATGAAGAGTAGTTCAATATACACAGATTGTCGACAAATGGAATACGTAATGAAAAAAAAGATGGCATGAGATAATTCACATATATGATGCCTGGCTCCATGGCGGTGCATAATTCACATATATGATAACTGGCTGAAAAACATGGCATTGCATAATTCACATATCTGATATAGAAAGCAAACAGGAGGCATTCACACAAAGCATGTCTAATTTAAGCAGATGGCATGGCAATGCAAGACACCATATGCATGATATGAGCAATATAACCCAGCCAAGTTAGAGCATGCACCTCGGGGGGGGAATACGACTGGTCATCTCTCTCTGAATCCTCCTCTGAGGAGCTATCTGTAACCAGCAAGAAATCTGCATGGACAGGTAGCACTGACTGCTCAGAAGACCTTGTTTTCACTCCAGATTTTCCCATGACCGACTCAAATGGCTGATGCACAGGAAGAGTAGATGAATGTATAAACATTGTTGACAAATGGAATACATTATGGAAAAAAATATGGCACAATATAATTCACATATACGATGACTGGCTAAACAGGATGGCATTGCATGATTCACGTATATGATGCCTGGCTAAAGAAGATGGCATTGCATAATTCCCATATACTCCCTCCGTTCCTAAATATTTGTCTTTTTAGAGATTTCAAATGGACTACCACATACGGATGTATATAGACATATTTTAGAGTGTAGATTCACTCATTTTGTTCCGTATGTAGTCACTTGTTGAAATCTCTAAAAAGACAAATATTTAGGAATGGTGGGAGTATGATATAGAAACCAAACAGGTGGCATTCACACAAAGCAAATCTAAACTAAGCTGATGACATATAAGATGTATAATGTAAGCAATGCAAGGCGCCATATGCATGATATGACCAACATCAGCATGCCAGGTTAGAGCAAACACCTCAGGTGGTAAACAGGCGTGGCCGGCTCCTTCTGAATCTCCATCTGAACAGTTATCTTCCTCTGGAATACAATCTGGAAATGCAGGAGGGGGGGGCACTTCGCCCACCATGGAGCGGCATCTGCATGACATTATATTTGCACGCAACAGTCTTATCTTTTTCTCTACATGTTCAGTACGATTGTGTACAATATCTGACATGCATAATAAAAAAATAGTTATATTTTGTAAGGCCTAAGGGGTGCATGCAATAATCAAGACTGATGGTAGCAAACGAGTGGATGGATCCAAAACTAATGATAGCAGGTAGATTATAGCTTCAGTTTAAAAAGATAGACAATGGATCATCTATTGTTTGTTGCCCACCCAACATGAACCACATAGAAGACCCCAGATGAACCAGATAGTAGACAGATACTATTCGTTGCTGGCTCGATATGAGACCCATGGGCAATTCAAAACTCAAGATTGAATGATAAAGTAGCAGGTAATAATAACTGATGTATAACGTAAGCAAACACGAAAGACTGCGACCTCTCTTCCGGAACTGTGTAGTCCTCAGGATCATCTGCTTAGTCGATGATGGTAATGCAGTTAGCGTGGCTGCCGGCAACGGGGAAGATGATCTGAGGCGGTGAAAGGAAGTCTGCAGGGGGGATCTCTGCTGCAGTGAACACTTCTGTCGATGGTGCACCTCAGGTGGGGTGGATGACGGCACGGCAGGAGCAGGACATAACACACAGAGTTTTCTTTGACGCCTATCTGAAAATGAAGTAAATCTGTAAGGGCTCCTTAGAATTGGAGGATTCTATAAACGAGGGACAGGAAAAACACAGGAATAGGATAGGAATGCACGTGCAAAACAGAGCATTTGGAAACATAGGATTTCAGTCAACCTGGGTGTTTGGCTCACATGAATTGGAAGAACAAAGGAATGGAGAAACAAAGTGATGCGACGAGTGTACAACCTCTTTGGCATAGCCTTGTGGACCTCAGCATCATTGGGTTGGACGTGGAGGATGGTGATGATGCTGGTGTGACTGTCGGAGGCGGGGAAGAAGATCCGAGGCCTCTGGAAACGGCGCCGAGGGTACTGCTCCACTGTGATGGACGGTTCCGTCGTTGGAGCAGCTGCGCTAAGGTGTACGGCAACGAGGCTGAAGCATGACAAGACAGACAATGTTAATCTGAAGTGGGACCCTAATATCATCTGCAATAGATGATGTAAAATACATCACCAAAAAGTGCTACTCCCTCCGTTCCTAAATATTTGTCTTTCTAGATATTTCAACAAGTGACTACATATGAAGCAAAGTGAGTGAATCTACACTCTAAAATGTGTCTAGATGCATCCGTATGTTGTAGTCCATTTGAAATGTTAGAAAGACAAATATTTCGGAACGGAGGGAGTAGATGTAAAACGCATCAGCCGCGCCACGGCCGCTCTGACAGATGATGTAAGTACTGTTCACTCTGAACTGTACTGAAGAAAATGAACTTCACAGTCAAAACTGAATTTTACTGTCGAAACTAATTGAACTAGTAATAGAGCATTGCAATAGATGTTTAGGGCGTTCGAGCAATAGTAGCAGAGAAGCAGTGATCTAAATCAGCAGACGCTCGAGCAGGGAATGCACTAGCAGAGAGCAAGTCGTGCAGTAGCACCGCGAGCGAGTGCTAAAGCAGCAACTCCTGTAGCTGCCGGAGGTCGTGCAGCAGCAGCAACAGCGCAAGCGAGAGCAAGAGCAGCAGCACGAACGAAAGCAGGAGCAGTGCAGCAGCGCGACCGATAGCAAGAACAGAGCCGCAGCGCGAGCGAGAGCCGGAGCAGCTGCAGCTAGTGCCGTTGTGGAAGTCGCCGCCGAGGAAGCAACGACATGGGGGAGAGACACCGTGGATGATGTGGCCGACGACGGCGCCGTCGATGGAGACACGCCATGTCTGCTCGGTATCGAGCACCGGTAGCCCCGTGAGATCGAATAAAAGATAAAATGCAGCGGTGAGTGCAGAACCTCCTTGGTGGCGCCGAGTTGGCCTCAGCTTCATTGGAGGAATTGGTGAGGGTGCTGCGGTTCCAGTGGGGCAGGTCATGATGGCGCTGTTGGGATTGAGGTGGCGCGATAGACGAGGCGAACGTCGGGGCAGCTCCTTGGAGGTGGAGGACGGGGCGGCTGATCCGGTGGGACGACGAGATCGACAACGGATGCTCATCCGGTGCGGTGGATGAGGGACGACAAGCTGTTGCGGTGGACGACGTAGTCGGGGAAAAGTCTCCGGCTGGGCGGCGGTCGGGAGGCCGACGGAGGAGCGTGGGGTTTCGCGGGTTTTGGCGGCCTCGGTGTATGAATGGGGGGGCGAAGGGGGAGGGGGAGCCAAGCATAGGGACGCGCTTGTCCGAAATGTAGGGTAAGTTACCAGCATACCCCCACCGGTTTTGACACCGCGACATGGAGCTTCATTTTCGGCTGAGGGGTAGAAGGGGGATTTCGTGTGTCTGGGCTGCGGGAGCGATTTTGGATGAGGAGGGAGTTCTCGCGCGCGTCCAAATTTCAGGATAACAAGGCGCGGCGCGGGTTGAAGAAGCGGGAGTTTCAAAGCAGGTGAGACAAAAGATACTCGAGCATGAAAATTTCGAGATAACAAGGTGCGGATTCCTTGTTCGGCAGAACAAACTTAACGTGTAAAAAAAATTCATAGAAGACACAAGAGAGTCATGTCCCCTTTTACTATATTGCTATAGATGCCATTGGAAAAACTACAAGAAAAATGTAAAAAAAAATCGGGATAACAAGATTACCCTGCACAGTACCAAATCGATTCGCACTTCCCTCAACAACAACAAAAAACAAATCAATTCCCACCAAAGAAAGAGTAATGTCCCTTTTTATATGATTACATATGCCATGATCTCGAATTTCAATTTTTGAATCCACGTTATGTTGAATTCGAATACGTTAGGTGACCTTGCGGTTTATAATTGATGTAGTCGTACATTTTGATCTTCCATCATATATGAACATTTTACTCCACCATGTGAACATATATATTGTCGTCTACCATATGGACTAAATTTGAATCAATTTTCCTTATTTGAATACGATTGTTGTCAAGTTATACAATAATTTAAATATTATCTTGATAACAAAAAACATACATATAGCAGTAATCATATTTCACTATGAACTACATGTACCATACGCTCTCCAATTCAAATATTTGTATCCATTTTATGTTGAATTCAAATCATAGTACATTGTTGGTCTAGGTAGCGAGATGTTTGGGATAATCTAAACCCTGTTTTCATATGTATAATTTTTGGCTGAATTGGGACAAGTTTTGGTATAAGCCTCTTGCAAAACCGGAGATTCTCTCAACAAGCCTCGTGGTTCCGAGAGGGAACGTGTCACCTTTGTGTGCGAAACGATATACGCTGCCTCCCCCCTGATTTTATTTACAGAGGCAACATAGAACTATATGAGTGCCCTGTTAAATTTTGGAATTATTTCGGGTTCATTTGGCCTTTTTATACATTAATTGAGTTTCTGGACTTTTAATGTGCATAATCTAAATATGAATTGCATGCACATGCTCCGGTGCACCAAAGTGGGTTGAAAAATCACATGTTGTGTCCTTGGTTGAATTTCTAGGTCCCATGGAAGAAATGAGAATGAAATTCAAACATCTAGGCGTCATGACTCGGCCGAGAACATCGAGAAACTTTGATTTTAAATTCATGTAAATCCAAAACTCGCCTGGAAATCATGAAACTTGGCATGGTGTCATGTCATGGCACTAACATGTTGTGGTAAAAAATTGGGCCGATTTGGAAGCTCGTGGTTCTAAGAGGGAACGTGCCACCTTTGAGTGTGAAACGATATATGCTGCCCCCCTTGAGTTTCTTAACAAAGGCAACATAGAACTACATTAGTGCCCTGTTAAATTTTGGAATTATTCCGGGTTCGTTTGTCGTTTTTTATACATTAATTGAGTTTCTGGTCATTTAATGTGCATAAGTCAAATTTGAACTACAAGCACATGCTCTCGTGCACCAAAGTTGGTTGAAAAATCACATTTGTGTCCTCAGGTGAATTTCTAGGTCCCATGCAAGAAATGAGAATAAAATTAAAACATCTGGGCATCGTGGCTCGGCCGAGAACATTGAGAAACTTGGTTTTAAAATTCTTGTAAATCCAAAACACGTCTGAAAATCATGAAACTTGGCATGGATGTCATGTCATGGTACTACCATGTTGTGGTAAAAAAATTGGCCGAATAGGAACAGATTTTGGTATAAGCTTCTTGCAAACCGAAGCTTCTCTCAAGAAGGCTCGTGGTTCTGAGAGGGAACGTGCCACCTTTGAGTGTGAAACGATATACGTTGTCCCCCTTGAGTTTATTTACAAAGGCAACATAGAACTACATGAGTGCCCTGTTAAATTTTGGAATTATTCCGGCTTCGTTTGGCCTTATTTACACATTAATTGAGTTTTTGGTCATTTAATGGCATAATAAAAATTTGAACTACAAGCACATGCTCCCGTGCACCAAAGTTGGTTGAAAAATCACATTTGTGTCCTCGGGTGAATTTCTACTCCCTCCTTCCATCTATATAGGTCCTAATGCATTTTTCGAGGCTAACTTTGACCAAACGTTAGAGCAATAATATATGACATGCAACTTACAGAAAGCATACCTTCAAATTTGTATGTCAAAGGAGCTTCCAATAATATAATTTTCATAGTATACATCTCATGTGCTATTAATCTTGTCAATAGTCAAAGGCTGTCTTGAAAAACACATTAGGCCCTATATAGATGGAAGGAGGGAGTAGGTCCCATGCAAAAAATGAGAATAAAATTCAAACATCTGGGCATCGTGGCTCGGTCGAGAACATTGAGAAACTTGGTTTTAAAATCATGAAACTTGGCATGGTGTCATGTCATGGTAGTACCATGCCGTGGTAAAACAAATTGGCCGAATAGGAACAAATTTTGGTATAAGCTTCTTGCAAATCGGAGCTTCTCTCAAGAAGGCTCGTGGTTCTCGGAGGGAACGTGTCACCTTTGTGTCCATAATTCAAATTTGAAATACAAGCACATGTTCCAGTGCACCAAAGTTGGTTGAAAAATCACATGTGTGTCCTCGGGTAAATTTCTAGGTTCCATGCAAGAAATGGGAATGAAATTCAAAATTCTGGGCGTCGTGGCTGGGTTGGAAACATTGAGAAACTTAGTTTTTTAATTCCTGTAAATCCAAAACATGCATGAAAATAATGAAACCTGGCTTGGTGCCATGACATGGCACCAACATGCTGTGGTAAATTTGCAGTCCGATTTGCAAAGGCGCACACATTAACAATCAACAAAGTCATTTTGGAACAAGTGCTGTCACGTTACAATCGGAAACACAAGTATTATTGAAACCGTGGGCGTTCTACTTACTAGTACCATTTACGTGCCGCCACGCGTCCCCATTTTTTATTAGCTAGGAGGCGCCGTGCAGGGTTGCTATTTGAGTACGAGAGGTGTGCGATCAGACCCCTGCGCGTGCTTATCGGGAGGAGAGCCCTTTGACCTCCATCTGCCGTCCACCTCTCTCCCAAGGTCTCCATTAATGGCGCCCGAGCCTCTGTTTAATGGCGTGGCTATGTCTCACTCGACTGAGATTTAAGAGAGAAAAAAGAAAATCTGAAAGCACGGATCTTGATGTAAGATCCGACGGACCTATATAGCATCTACTACGACTTATAGCAAGACTGATGAATATATAAGGACGATTAATTTTTTTTATCAAAGAAGGGCTTGCCCCTTCCGATTTTCATTACTGAAAACCACCACAATTCACAAGAAGTTCAGCACAACTCCAGCCTAACACGAAGGACTAAAAGCTACCAGATTGAAATCGCAACATCCCAAGAGGCCAACAAAGGCCAAACATCCGCAATAGAACCCAACATTTCACAACCGACGACACAATCCACATCCTAAACCGATTATTACATCAAAAGAAACCAGGAAACTGAAGGAAGCCCAGCAGCAACTAGAAGAACAGCAACGCCAGGGTCGCCACAGCAAGAGTTTTCTTCATTCTAGCCTTGCAACATTGATCTTCCACAGAAAGATAAGGATGATTAATTGTCTTACATAATTAGAAAGATAATTAAAAAAGCCACATGCGGCTACGCCCGAAATACACAACGGCAAAAGAAGAAGGAAGACAAGGATCTGGCTCGCTGATCTCTACTTTCTTGATGCATTGCTGCAGGCCGCGGGAACTAGTCTCCGCGGCGAGCGGCGATGAGCTCTTTCGTGTCCTCAAGACGCTGCTTGACAACATCCACGGATTCCTCCACCAGCCTTTGGCGCTCATTGCGGAGCATGTCATTCTCGTCCATAAGTTTCTTGACGATGCCGCCGGTCCTCTTCAACAAGGCACTGGTCTCCTCCTGCTGGTCTGCACTTCGGACGATCTTCTCCCTCAGCAGGTCCTGCTCGGCCCGGAGCCTCTCATTGCCCTCCCTTAGTTGCCAGATGACGCCGGTAGCCTGTTCAAACGAGGCTTTCATGTCGTCCTGCAACCTCGCCCAGCCGGAGATCTGATCCATCTGGCTATGGACGATCGCATGCATGTGCCTGTAACAGTCGTCGTCTGCCCGCGAGAAATTTTCCCAGGCCGCCGCGGCGCGGCAGGACATGTCTGCTGCATTCGTGGCGCGGCGGGACATCTCTGCTGCTTCCGCGGCGCGGCCGGACCAGTCTGCTGCATCGACGGCGCGGCGGGACCTCCGTGCTGCTTCAGCGGCGCGGCGGGACCTCTGTGCTGCCACTTACGCGCGGCGGGACATGTCGGCTGCTCTCGCAGCGAGGCGGGACATCTCTCGTGCTTCCGCTTCCATGCTCGCCTCTCCCTGGTGGCAATCTCTTGACCCAGAACTCACGCTGGCCATGGCAGACGCAAGGGAAGGATGCTGAATGACTTGTTTGTTTTTGTGGATGAGGAGTTGAGGAGGAATGTGCAGTCATCTTGGCATACTAGTATTTATAACCGAGTACTAATACGCTCCTAAGTGGGAAACCGTTTAGGTTGTGATCGGTGTGAACAGGTTTGCAATTCAATATAGCGTGGTACTAATATGCTCCTAAGTGGGAAACCGCTTAGGTTCTGATCGGTGTGAACAGGTTTGCAATTCAATATAGCGTGGAGTAATTTGGAATGTGACGAGACGCAAGCTCAAAATTTATTGACGGTTCTGGTTTCGAAGTGCGGCACTATTCCCGGATGGAGTACTTCTTTTTCTACTCCCTCCTTTCCGGTTTTATAGGGCTTATCTCAAAATTTTAGTTTTTCCATTTTACAAGGCTCAATTTGGTCGTTCCCCAACACATGTTCAGATTCCAAGGTGCATTAAATCATTGCATGCAAGTATTAAGAGAAAATTGACCAATGCATGTACTTTATGCATGCATGCATTGCAATTAATGCATTGATAAACATAATTTTTTGAGAAAAACAAGAGCATTAATTAGGTGCTTTTGCAAACTACAAAAAATATTCCACCACTCACCATCTTGGTTGGTGAGATTTTTGAATTAAGCCCTATAAACCGGAAAGGAGGGAGTACTGCTGTGTACGTGCAATAACTGGCACCGTCGTATACATATCTTACGGTTAATGGGGCGTTCGACAGGAATAGTCGCGTGGCGAGCTCTAGGCTAGTCTTTTTTCAGACGCATTAAACCTATCTCTCGGGACTTCTCACACGCACCATCGTGCCACCCACAAAAACTTGTACTCTGAGTTTAGTAGTACGTTATACAGGAAGAGAAGAGGTGCACGCACGCACTCGTCCTCTCACAAACGCGTCTGTTTTTTCTCGAAAAGGAGGATGATGACCCCCGGCCTCTGCATCTGGGAGTCACACACGCATCTGTAGCTACGAATTGTAGTGTTCTCAACCATCCGATCGGCTCTATCATGGATGTACCTATATACTAAAACATGTCTAGATACATCTATATTTTGACAAATGGAAGGCATGTATTGTGGAACGGAGGGAGTGCTTGTCATCAAAATGGATAAAAAGGGACGTATCTAGAAATAAAATACGTCTACATACATCTCCTTTTATCCATTTTGATGACAAGTAGTACTTCTTACCCAAAGGAGCTTTATATCCAACAGACACAAAATATCTGTTCGACTGTTGGAAATTACTGATCTGATGTCGAAGTAATTGCTACATCGCCACCAAAACCCACCATTTCTTAAGCTAAAGTAGACCAAGGTAATCCCTATATTAGCATATTACTAAGATAAATAGAAGGCACTCTAGAAACATTTAGGACGTGAGCTTGTCAATCTGAATGTGGAGGGACACAAGCTTAGCCCTGACCAGCAGCTTGGGCGGAACTGTCAAGAAGGTCAGCTCCTGCACGTCGACGTCGGCGGGATCCTTGCTGCTTGTCACCTCCATTTCCACCTTGACGGCGTCGGTCGTGCCTTTGGGCTCCCCCGGCGGGCCGTTCGCCCACAGCTTGGCCACGTAGTGCGGCAGTGGGAACGCCCCCGCTCTGATGCAGACGACCGACATGGTGATAGGCGCGCCGATGTCGAGCACGCTGCCGACCAAGAAAAACGCGCGGCGGTCCTCCTCCGCGAACAGCAAGAGCCATGGCTCCGATAGTGGCACTTGCAGCTGGAGCACCTTGCCGTACTGGATCCTGTGCACGGGCATGGGATGCGCGATGCTGATGTGGTGGTAGAGCACCGGCGGCGGGCCTTCGTAGCCGCAGACGGGCATGGGGCATTTGCAAGGCGCGAGCGGACACACGCTCTGGTGATCGGCGAGCTTGTGGTAAGTGACGTAGAGCCCACAGCCTTCGTGCGGGCACTCCACCCTCACCGACGAAAGGACGGAGTCCACCGCCGTGTTCCGCACGTCGAAGCCACCGCCGCGCTCGCACTTCTAGCACTGCCGCTGGTTCCCGGGGCGCTCGACGCGGCAGTCCGCGCAGGCCAGGTGCCCTCCCTTGCACTAGAGAAATCAATCGAACAGCACATCAATCAAGAAACCTGCACCTTGCTCAATCAGCCGAACGGACGAGGTGTATTCGACCCTCATACACTGGAGGCGTCAAGGGGCGGAGGCACAAGGGGCAGTGGAGCACGGTGAGGTCCATCGAGACCTTAGAGAGCTCCATCGTCGGGTCCTGTTCGGTCTGCATGATCTCGCCCTCCTTGTGCACAACCATCTCTCGACTTGGGCCAGGGTATTACAAAGCTTTACCGTCACATATTTTATACTACTTCAAGGTGAATTAAATCAACACATGCAAGTATCAAAAGGAGAGTCACGGCATGCATACATGCGTTGTAATTAATGCATCGGTAAACGCAAATTATTGAAATATATCGAGTGCAGTGCTTTGATGTGTCGCGTCAACTCGTACATCAACGAGAAGTTTGATTATCCTCTCCCTCGCGGACTTAACTGCACCTGCCTTTGGTTGTATGACAGGTTGTACATCAACGAGAAGTTTGATTATCCTCTCCCTCGCCCATGAGCGTGGTGGCTGGCAAGACTAGGAGAAGCTTTCGCTACATGCTCTCCCTCCCGCACGCGGTGGACATGCAGCAGTTCAATCGGTGTCAGATGGCCAGAAGCGTACTGTAGTACTCCACCAGTGCAGTAGTACTCCATCATTGTTCGACTTCCCGAAGAGGCGAAGAGCCAAGCGCAGCCCGGACGCTCGTGTGGCAGTTTCATGTGTAGAGTAGTCTAGGATAGCGTGTACCGTGCCTGTAAGCTTAAAATCGTTGGGGTCGGCTCCATGCTATGTGGCCGTCTTGAAGTTTTTTAAAAAAATTAAAATAGTCTTCTGGCCCTACCTGACACCCTAGTGATTGTAGTTTGCACGCTCATCTGGTCAAGACAGGAATATATATTTTAATTTGTTTTTTTTCGAAAAGGGGGGACTCCCCGGCCTCTGCATCAGAATGATGCATACGGCCACATATATTTTAATTTGTGGTGGGTAAATGTTAGAGGTTGCAGCAAGTATATTGTACACTGCGGGTCTTTCAGCCAAGTTTAGAGGCAAGCATGTGGGGCCAGTGCTATGATGTGTCACGTCAACTCGTACAACGAGGAGAAGCTTGATTTTACTACACGCCTTCTCCCTCATCCATGCGCGCGGTTGCTCGCAAACAAGGACAGGCTTTTTCTTAGTAGTACTTCTACAACAAGCTATCCGTCCCGCTCGCGGTGGACGGACATGCAGCAGTGGATTCGACACTGTAGAAGCAGTAGTAGTAACATCATTGTTCGTCTTCTCGAAGAGGCGAAGAGCCAAGCGCAAACCGAAGATTGCAGTTGCGGACATTGGAGCACGCATATAGCCAGGCTCTTGCATTAGACAAAATTGCTATGTGAGCCCACTATTGTACTAGTACGTACAACTACTTGCTAGTATAGCCCTGTAAACCAGAAAGGAGTATTTGCCCTTCTAGAGATTTCAACAAGTGACTAGACTACACCGAGACGGAGTACATATGGAGCAAAATGAGTGAATCTGCACCGTAAATAAATACGTACTAGTTCTATCATTTTCCTCTCCGAGGTGCACAATATTGAGTATGCTGACTAGTCTCTTTTTGACATGCATTTACGTTTTTTTACACAGTACAGACGCAAGCGCTCATATACACGTGCATACACTCACCCCTATGAACGCACACACGCACGACACTATCATCTTGAAATTTACGAAGTCACCATAGGCACCTCGTCGTCGACGGGTCCATAGGTGCTTGAATGCCAAGGAGGGAGAGGGTAGCGGTTCCCGAGACGTTGAACGGTCAATGATGCATCCTCAATTACATGCAGAGGGAATTAATTGGAGAAGCAGAATAGAGCCAGCACGATGTGAATGCAACAGAGTTTGGACTCTCATATAATAAAGCGCCCCACCACTCCAATCCATCTACTCCCAAGTCTCTGCGCAACACTGCTCACTCCAATCCAAGACCAAGTGACCAGAAGCCATAAGCACCTATGGAGGCAATGGACGCGAGCGGCAGTCGGCTGTGCCAAATCATCCAAGGCGCCGGCCTGCGGCCCCACACCGTGCAGCGTTTCCAGACGGTGCTGGCGACCGCAGGCATCGTAGCCCTCGCCGACGCCGGCTTCGCCTCTCGCATGGACGACATGATGGTCAACTCCATCCGCAAGTTCACCGCCGTCAAGAAGCGCGCGGACGACCTTGTCGTACTGCTCCAGCCCGCGTGCCCAGGCTCCTCATTGCCTGCCACCCTCATCGGCCTCCATGGTGACGAACTCTTTCAAGCCCTGGTGGCCCTACAGGTGCCGGAGGTCGCGACGAAGAATGTGCACCTCGAGGCCGCGCTCGCCGCGCAGCGCCTCGCCATGCAAGAAACCGTCGACCTGCACATCCACGTCTACAAGGAAATCGTCTACATAGGCCACTACAAGGCAAGCGAGGACAGAAAGACGTTGGCCTTTTTCCAGCGGCTGGAATCTTTGGACGCCATTGTTCAGAAGCACGTCGACCTGGCCACGAAAGCCGCTGCTACTTAGGCGTCGTTCGGTGGGCCGGCGCCCTGAGTCGAGGAGGTGGACGTCGTCGATGGATGCATCTCTTCTTGCCTCCTGTAACCAGCACTGCATCGCCTCGTGGCCTTAATGTTTTATAAGTATAGTACTCCCTTCGTTCCCAAATATAAGTCTTTCTAAAGATTCCAGCAAGTGACTACTACATACGGAGCAAAATGAGTGAATCTACAATATAAACTATGTCTACATACATCTGTATGTTGTATTCTATTTGAAATAGTATCTAAAAAGGCTTATATTTATGAACGGAGGGAGTATATGGCATTTTTATTCCAGTCGTAACATTTTCACTGTGAGGTGGGGCCACAGTTGAGCAAACCCACCCCGCCCACCGGGCGTCGGCCGAGTTTAGAATTACTAGAAGAGAGAAACGAGGGAGGAGAGCTAGCTGTAGCACGGACGCTGTTGTTAGATGGGACTCGTGTTTATAGAATAGGAGTACTGAGCACTCGTGCCTCTTTTTTTTGAGGGAAAAATTAGTCGTATGTCTAGTACCACTAGTTGGGTGCGTGCGACCTATAGCTGTCATCACTTTAGGTCTCCTTTTCGAACCGCGGCTACGCTTCACAGTACATGTTATTTCACGCGTTTATCCTCCTATATGTACTCCTAGGCTATTTCCACGTGCTCCCATTCGCCGACATGTGGGACATCGAGCATCTGGGTCGTAGTGCATGCACGACTCGGAGCATATGCCGGGGTACTTTACATTTCAGATCTCACGAATTACATGCAAACCCCCCGCAGAAGAATAAATAAATGAATGAATTACTACATGAAACCGGATTATTTTCGTGGAAACCGGAGCATGTTCATTAAATTTTGGACATAACACGTTTATAAAAAATGACCGGACCGAAACCAGTCTAAGGGCCTCTTTGATTTTTCCCGCAAAAAAAGGGCCGCTTTGATTCGCAGGATACTGAAAACACAGGAATGGGGAAAGTATGATGGCGATGAACCGAGACGAGGAGAACTCTAACTCGGTTAGAGGTTAGAGTTAGATTCTAACCCTAAACTAACTCTAAACCAAAGAGGTGTATGGATGGCAGGGTTAGATTGACAATAAATGCTCTATCTCAATCATTTGACTACTTTGGACCCTATTTCCTGCCGGATTTGGAGGGTGCTTGGATACGTTTTAGTTCCATGACTAAAAGTAGTGGGACTAAAACTTCCTAGCCTCACCCATGCTTGGATCCAAATACTAAAGAGACTAAAATCAAGTTAATGAGCATTTATTATCCTCCAAACCCTCCAATCCAGAACTCGCCTGTGTTAAAGGAGAGGAGTTAAATGAGGAGAGAGAGGACTAATCCACATTTTAGTAGGGGTAGCCCTGACTAAAATTTTTTAGTCTCAAGACTAGTTTTAGCCCCTCTTTAGTCAGGGGTGCTTGGAACTTTAGCCTCTTAAAGAGATTATTTTTAGTCAGACTAAAATAAGTCCCTTGGATCCAAGCACCCTCTTGGTGTGGCCGGCTCTTCTATGGCCTCCTCCCGCTCACAATTGACATAAACGAACCATCTATACAAATCAAGCATGCAAAACATGATAATTTTTACTTTGTCCATACAAATGAGATATACCACTTAAACATACAAGTCGCCAATCAAGCTTCACAAAATAAAAAAACACTTCATGAAACAAAGAATGAGCTAACTCATCACGGAAGTCATTCACGATAGGGAGGGAGCCCGGAGCCCCTCACGCACCGCGGGAGGAGCTCGCCATCATCGCTCTGGAGGAAGGCTCTGTAGAGCCCAAGCCCCGGGAGTTGAGGTCGACACCGGCATGGGTAGCAGGGCCGCTTGCCGCCGTCTGGGAACTTAATCTTTGGGCCTCTAGAAATAATGCAAGCCTGTAACTAAAATACATAGAAAGGTGAACTGAATCTTTGGGCCTCTAGAAATAATGCAAGCTTGAAACTGAAATACCTAGAAAGGTGAACTGAATCTTTGGGCCTCTAGAAATAATGCAAGCCTGAAAGCGAAATACCTAGAAAGGTGAACTGAATCTTTGGGC
>NC_057814.1:204463969-204473374 GCF_018294505.1 Triticum aestivum | reverse complement strand
TGAAACTGAAATACCTAGAAAGGTGAACTGAATCTTTGGGCCTCTAGAAATAATGCAAGCCTGAAACTGAAATACCTAGAAAGGTGAACTGAATCTTTGGGCCTCTAGAAATAATGCAAGCCTGAAATTGAAATACCTAGAAAGCTGAACTGAATCTTTGGGCCTCTAGAAATAATGCAAGCCTGAAATTGAAATACCTAGAAAGGTGACCTGAATCTTTGGGCCTCTAGAAAGATTTATTACCTCCTCAAGCAGCATCAAACAATTCCATGCGTGCACCACAAATCTATACCAAGTTTGATCAGGATCTACTTTTCCAAATCAGAATTAGCGCTAGAGCAAGCAAGATCAATGATATGGTCGTGAAACAGAGAAGGAACGAACAAACTCACCCCTCTCGCGACCTTCCTGGTAGATGTGCCACCGCCGCACACGACAGAGGGAGAAAAACGACTAGTGAAGGGGGAGCGGGGCGACCTTCGAAGGCCGGAGGGAGAGGGCGGCCGGAGTAGGGCGGCGGAGGCCGGAAGGAGAGAGTGGCCGGAGGAGAGAGAGGGCGAGCGACCCTATGGGGAACAGAGAGGAGTTGTGCGAGAGGGGGGAGCGATCTAGTGCGGGCAGGGGAGATTTTTTTAGTTCTCTTTTAGTGGGCCCGAGGATAACTAACCCAATTAGAACCTCTCCATCGGGCTAGTTTTTTTAGCTGGGTTAGAGCAAACTAGCTCAAACTAACCCCTCTTGTTTCGATAATTTGAGGCTATTTCAACCCAAACTAGCTCTAACTCAGGGATCCAAACAAAGAGGAGTGTTACTGTACATGCTACAGTGTGGACCGTAGCACATTGTTTTTATGGCCATATCACCACATTGTTTTCTACTGCTGGTTCACTGGGCTACCGTGGTTCGCACTGCTGGTTCACTGGGCTGCCGTGGTTCGCACTCCTCTGACCTGAGTAGTACTGTAGTATAGTACTAGTATATACCGCATCATTCTTTGCTCCTTCTTACTACTCCGACATGTGGGAGAGCCAGCATCCGGGTCGACGTGTCATGCACCAGATTAGAGCGCGGAACGGAAGGGGGCATCACCCCGGTCGGAGCGCCAGTAATTCATGACTATAGTGAGTGGTCATATCACAAGTCTTTCCAGCAGTAACGCGCCGTCAAATCGCACAGCCCCACTCGCTCACCCTCCTCGCCTCTCTGTCAAACCGCCTACCCGAAAACTACCGCACATACTGCCCGGGAAAAGCCCCGCCCTCAACTTTTAACAACGCGAAAATAGTTCGAGCTTTTTCGTTCTATATAAATACAGTACTTACTGTATGTTTATTCACCCGTGGGGTTGTTCAATGAATGGAGGGGCGGGGAGCACAAGTGAACAATACTGTAGTACTACTAGTAGTAAGTAGGAGTCGTACAGTAGTCACCTTAAATAGAGAGTTTGTTTTCTTTAATGCCATGTACACAAATTGAAACGCTTGTTGTGGAGAGAAAAAAGACAATCACTCCACTATATATGGACGCAGGGGCCTGAGCGCTTGCTTTACTAGGGTTGCTCTCTTCATTCTCTCATCCTCTCCAGATATAAACAAGACAGCGGTAGCAACATTTTCTCTCTGCTCACCGGTGGTCACAGATCCGGCCGGATCCCTTCGGCCGGTGTGTGTAGAGGACTAAAAGGTGCATCGTTCACGTGGTCATCGCCGCCGAGGGAGGAAACCCACAGCTGCCGGAGGGGCCCGATCCTCCGCCCGTGCCGTTCTCTCCGACACAGTGCCGGCTCGGGAGGTCCTCCGACCCTTCTTCCTCCCTGCCGTATTGTCCGCAGATCCGACCTGCCGCCGCCGACATCCCGACGACCCTCAAGTATAAGTCCTTCGAAAGAGACCTTGCTCTACTGCCCCAGCTCCCCACGTGTCTGCATGTGCATCTTTTTCTACTCCCATCAGCTCTTCCAAAGCCACCTAAATTTTTAGTATTATTAGAGGTAAAGCTACTTCATGCATTCGAATCTAGGGCTTTGTTCAAACAATGAAGAAAGGGGGGAAAGTTGTAGCATGAATCTAGGACTTGATTCAAAGAGGAAATAATATGGTGAAAGTAGTAGAGACCGGATACCCAACCGGTCTCTTGGTTGAAAAGGGAAATAATGGGAAAACGCAGTACAAACTGGATAAGGAACAGATCTATTATTGGTTGAAAAAAGGATAGAAAGTGACGGCTGGTGGACAAGTCAACAGAGTATGTCCAGGATTAGATTTGCTGCCATCACATAGTAAAAGGTCTCCAGGATTAGATTTGCTGCCCTCACATAGTAAAAGGTCTCAGGATTAGATTTGCTGCCCTCGCATAGTAAAAGGCTCAGGATTAGATTTGCTGCCCTCACATAGTAAAAGGTCTCCAGGATTAGATTTGCTGCCCTCACATAGTAAAAGGTCTCCAGGATTAGATTTTCTGCCCTCACATAGTAAAAGGTCTTCAGGATTAGATTTGCTGCCCTCACATAGTACAAGGTCTCCAGGATTAGGTTTGCTGCCCTCACATAGCATGAAAAAACTCGGCATCACCACTTTATGCCTCCTTGTAGGTACATTGTGCTGATGCGTCCACTGTTGCATGTCCTTATACCAACCTTTTGCTGTTGTTAACGTAAGGGCGCATGTAAAATGAAGCGATCACACTGTCACCTTAGGGACATGTCTAACCAGTGTTATTGTTAATCTAATGCCTCCAGTGATAAGATGCAATTAAACTGTGTTACAAATGGCACTCCTGCTGTTTTCCCCAGTATGATAAGTAAGTTGCTCCTTTACGCTGCTGAGTGTCCTGGTGTCCCCACGGTCCCATGCCCTTAAACCAACTCTTTAGCTGCTGTTGATTTACTGTGTCTGGTAAACAAGCAATGCCACCATTAAAGTAATCCCATATTTGAGGAATCTCATTGTTGATTGTAATCCTTCTGGTAACATGAAGCATTGCTGACGTTTTAAAATTTCTACTGTCCTTGCGTTATTGCCATGAACATAATTAAGATGCTTCTTTTCATTTTGTATATGTTTCGTATATTCTTATTGACCAGCAACTGTTTACTTTCTATCTTTTTGTGCAGATAGGGATATCCATTTCACCTTGTTGCTATTGTGACCTTTTGGTGAACTGCACAAAACACTTTTTTTGGAATGAGTATCTTGTGCAGTTCAACTAAAATGTCACATGGGCAACATCTCTCAATTTTGGTGGAACTGCACAAAATGGTGATTGGAGTTTCCAAAATCTCCGTCAAGTTCTGCTGGTAATATCGTGCAACATTTTATTAGCCTTTGCAAGATGGAGCCGTCACTATCACCACAATGGCACTTTATTTTAGTGGAACTGCACAAAAGGATAAGAAAATTATAGTTGCACCTTACATGAGCCGGACGGCCAACCGTAATGTTGCTCAATTTTTGTGCAACTACTAAAGAAGAACCTGCCAGCTCACAAGAGCAAGTACTTCTTGCTAGCTGAATGATACAATTTTTACTTCATTTCTGGTGAACTGCAGAAAAAGTGGCATGAATTGAATCATCGAGTGGAGCTGCAGGTTGGCTTCCAATAGTGCCAGTATTATAGTAATCATGCTCTTTATTATCTGTGATGTGCAAACAGGAATACTCAACTACAGATGTTGTGACGGTCAAGAGCATTCGCTAAGTTCTTCGATTGTATGGCATGGCTAGCCAAGATGGATTTAATCCCGATATTCACTTTATCAAAAGGCTCTAATGGGTTGGTTCTGAATCTTGCAAGCTGGGAATCAGTGAGATGTGTAGGCATCTTTGTTGTACTTATTATTTGAATCTTATTTGTTGGTTCTGAATCTTGCAAGCTGGGAATCAATGAGATGTGTAGGCATCTTTGTTGTACTTATTATTTGGATCTTATTTGTTGGTTCTGAATCTTGCAAGCTGGGAAACACGGCATGATGATGTAGAGGACAACAACCATAACAAACAGTTCAAACTTGGTAGTATTATCTTTGTGAAAGTGTGACAAATGTGCTGATCGTGTGCGTCCTGAGAATAATAATTCTAATTGTTGTGCATGTTGATCCTGTGGCACTGATAGAACGAGCGAATGCATTGCTTGTAAGTATAAATTTCTATTAAAGCTAATTAAATTTAAGTAAAGTGACCACTAACTCCTGTTATTACAGTACCAATACAGACCCGCTCGTGAACCGACGTGTGGCCGAGGGTGCATCTTCTACCGGGCGTGCAGCGGACGAGGGAGGGGTAGTAACTGTTGTCGCCTGTACACACTCAGCTTACTATTGAATCCAGTTCCCCAAGAGCTGAAAAACGAACTGCTGCCGCCGCCTACACACTCGTTCACTCGAAGAGACTCCAATGGCGATCTGAGGGGTGAGCCTGCTGGATATGGACTTCAGCAAGGAGTTCCCCTTTGAGTTCGTCGTTCAGTCCTATGGCTGCACCAAGTTGAATGTGATGTACACCAAAGATACGGACTCGGTGAAGCTCTGCCTCACCTCAGTCCTATGGCTGCACCAGGTTCTGGAGCATTCGCCCGTTTCATCGGCAGCGCCGACTGCACCTTCGCTACGGTGGAGAGAAGGAAGAACGCGATGATTCGGCCATCTGGTGCAACAAGCTTGTCGACATCCAGAAGCAATAGAAGATCATCAGCAACGGGCAGGAGAAGGACTCCGTGGTTGACCTCGCTGAGACCATCATCGACCCCTGATACGCCAACATGAAAGAAGACGACCTGAACACGTGGGAGGTACCTCTGGATCTAGCCTACATAACCTCCGCTGCCAAGGACGCATACGCATGCTACGACATGTACAGGCAGATCTTGGACATGAGGGCGTGTCTGCTTCCCGTAACCGACGAGTACACGGACGGCCGCAGCATCATGATCAAGCGTGCCAGGAAGGTCTAGGTGTTGTACTTTATCTGTTTATAAGCACCTTTATCATCTGAGTGTTTCATGCATTAGCCTATGTGTCGTAATTATCTGTTTTGTCCGAAATATTTCTTTTAAGAACCCATTAACCTGATTGCTTTTTTTAGTGGCTATTTGCTTATGTATGTAAACTAGTTCACTTGTCCGTAAAAAAAACTAGTTCACTCGGCTGCCGTGCTTTGAATCTCCTTCCTCCCAACATATTCCCCTCCTCAGGTGGACCCAGCAGGTCTCTGAATTTTCTCCCACTTTCTTTTTCGATGTAAACTGAGTTTTGTCCCAGTACTTTCCCCTAGAACCAACTCAACTGTCCCACGTCTAGCCTAAAAAATAATAATACCCCACGTACTATTAACTCATCAAATTAAAATGATATTTTATTTCATAAGTTGAAAGTTCTTACAAAATAATAATAATAATTGTTTATATATAACTTGGCAAGTTAACTCCTAGTGATTGCGTACATAAGCTTGATAAGATTTTACTGACATGCAATCATGTGTTTATGTTTTTATAACATTTCTCCGTCTAGCCCAACATGATATTTTCACCCAGCCCAGCAAGTCCGCGAATTTTGAGAAAAATGCAAATGGGATTTAAACGGGCTGCATAGATGCTACATCATTGTTTCACCCAGCCCACCAAATGGACTAAAAAACAAATGGACTCGCTGACATGTGGGCCAGTAGGTCGAAGCCTAAGAAGGCGTAGGATTTACATCCAACGGCCGGCATTCTTCTTCAATCTCTCGTCTTCTTCCCCCAGCGCTGCCGGAACCGCGTGCTCCAGCCTTCGGCCTCCAGCGGCGTTGTTTTGCACTCCTCAGCGAAACCCTACCCCGCCGACGGCCAGGCCATCCCTCCACTCCGCACCTCCTGTTATTCTCTGCCGAGTGTAGGCCCACCCCGCACACGAACCAGTCAAGTTTCCCACTCCTTTCCGTCTGCAACTCCACTGCCGCGTCTTCCCCATCTCCGGGTCATTCCAGTCTGGGGCCTCGTCGTCGTCCACCGCCTCGGTGCGCTCGGCGCGGCGTGGTCAACATACGAGAGTCATCGCAAGAGGACTGTACGTGGAGAGCCTGACGGCTGGGACCCACGAGGTCCATGGTCGCACGCAAGGAAAGTTCCTCCTTATTACGCACTGTACGTGGGAAGGGCTTCTGTATTTCGCAAAAAAACGTTCCCCCCGCTGACAGGTCGGACCCACCAGCTATATCTTCGCACGCACGGAAGTGCCTCCTTATTACGCACCAAAAAATGAATACCCCCTGCTAGCTGGGACCCACCATAGTGGGTGGCTGACTTGTGGGCCTACTAAGTTGACAAGGACGGAGGGCTTTGTCAACTTAGTCAATATGAACGATTCTAGCTCCAGTGACCGTACGATGTCCATCCAACGGCCATAGTGCTTCTTCAACCTCTGGTCTTCTTGCTCCAGCCGCCCAAAGCAGTGCCGGTCGTGCCGCGTGCTCCTGCCTCTCGTGGCCGGCTGTGATGCTGCAGAGGCCTCACCGCCCCCTACTACTCCCACCGCTGCCCCAGGGTATCCCTCTACTCACCCACACCCCCTGTTATTCTGCGGCGACGGCAGCCTCACGCCGCAGCCGAACCAGTGAACCCTCGTACTCCTCTCTGTGTGGGCATCCACTATCGCGTCTTCCCCGGCTCCGCATCGTCCCCTTCCTAGGCCTCGCCGTCGTCCACCGCCTTGGTGCTCTCGGCGCGGCGTGGTCAATGTGGTCAACGACCGACTTCCATCGGAAGAGTATTGTACGTGGAGACGCCGACAGCTGGGTCCACGGCCACAGCCCAGTTTTTTTGTGACTTGCCAAGTAAGTCGCTTTGTCAGGCCTGTTGGGCTGCAAATCTTTCAAGACAAGGAGAGCTTCATTCGGCTGGCCGAGAACATGGCCTATCAGTAATGAGAAATGGGCTGTACATTTTTAAAACACATCAAACCGGCAATTAGTTTCAAATATCTTTTTTTTCATTTTGAGATTTTAAATTACCTTAATTTTTATGCGTGGAGAATTTGTTGGATTTTATATTGATATACATTTATTTTTAAAATTAGTTTGAATGTGAGTCGAAATTTCGGGATTAAAAACAGTTCGGACCGCACCGAAATATGCAAAATTTCGTATAATTTTTTAACCCTGGCCACAATATGGGCTGTAATGCTAACAAAAAGAATATGGGCTCCAAAAAACCTTAAGAATTAGCAAATGGGCTGTAAATTATTAGAAATAATGGCAGATAGGATGTATGCTGTTTTCCACATATTTGAGGCTTTCCTAAAAAAAGGTTGACACACGAGCAGTGACTGTTGGATGTACACCGAATGGCCGTCGTGCTTCTTCAATCTCTGCTCTTCCTGCTACAGCCGCTCAAACAAGCGCCGGCGGGACTGCCAGCTCCCTCCTTCCCACTACCGGCTGTGCTACCGTGCAGGCCTCACCGCCCCACCGTACTCCCATCGCTGGCCTAGCCATCCCTCTACTCACCCACACCTGCTGTTATTCTCCGGCGACGGCAGACGAACCAGTAAACCCTCGTACAGTCGTACTCCCCTCCGCGTGGGAAACAACTGCCGAGTCTTCCCTGCCTCCGTGTCGTTCCCTTCCTAGGCCTCGCCGTCGTCCACCGCCCTGGTGCTCTCGGCGCGGCCTGGTCAACGTGGTCAACGACCGACATGCATCTGAAGTGGACTGTACGTGGAGAGGCCGACAGCTGGGTCCACGGCCGCACGCAAGGAAATGCCTCCTTATTACGCACAAAATAATGATTCCTCCACCTGACATCAGGGACCCACCGAAAGGGCCTCTGTATTTCACAAAAAAACGTTACCGTCGCTGACAGCTCGGCGCGGCGTGGTCAACATACGAGAGTCATCGCAAGAGGACTGTACGTGGAGAGCCTGACGGCTGGGACCCACGAGGTCCATGGTCGCACGCAAGGAAAGTTCCTCCTTATTACGCACTATACGTGGGAAGGGCTTCTGTATTTCGCAAAAAAACGTTCCCCCCGCTGACAGGTCGGACCCACCAGCTATATCTTCGCACGCACGGAAGTGCCTCCTTATTACGCACAAAAAAATGAATACTCCCCCTGTTAGCTGGGACCCAGTATAGTGGCAGGCTGACTTGTGGGCCTACTAAGTTGACGGGGACGGAGGGCTTTGTCAACTTAGTCAATATGCACGATTCTAGCTCTAGTGACCGTACGATGTCCATCCAACGGCCGTAGTGCTTCTTTAACCTCTGGTCTTCCTGCTCCAGCCGCCCAAACCAGCGCCGGTCGTGCCTCGTGCTCCTACCTCCCGTGGCCGGCTGCGATGCGGCGGAGGCCTCACCGCCCCCTACTACTCCCACCGCTGGCCAGGCCATCCCTCTACTCACCCACACCCCCTGTTATTCTGCGGCAACGGTAGCCTCACACCGGAGCGAACCAGTGAACCCTCGTACTCCTCTACGTGTGGGCATCCACTGCCGCGTCTTCCCTGGCTCCACATCGTCCCCTTCCTAGGACTCGCCGTCGTCCACCGCCTTGGTGCTCTCGGCACGGCGTGGTCAACGTGGTCAAGGAACGGCTTCCATCGGACGTGGACTGTACGTGGAGAGGCTGACAGCTAGGTCCACGGCCGCAGCAAGGAAGTGCCTCCTTATTACGTGCAAAATAATTATTCCTCCACCTGACAGCGGGGACCCACCGGACGGGCCACTGTATTTCACGAAAAAACGTTTGCCCCTGACTGCTGGGACCCACCAGCTACATCTTCGCACGCAAGGAAGTGCGTCCGGGCAAAAAACGATTCGCCCCCTGACTGCTGGGACCCACCAGCTACATCTTCGCAGGCAAGGAAGTGCCTCACAGTCGGGACCCACCTAGTCGAAGCGTACATACCGTTGTCATTCTGGTCGCAAACATGTACGTACATATATACTGGTGGATGTAGAGGCGCGCACGTGTCGTAGTAGAGGCGAGTACGTGTCGTAGTAGAGGCGCGCACGTAGCATGTACATGTACGTACAGCGGCCAGGGTGCAAGAAAGAAAATACGGCCACGTATGTGTACATACGGGCGGGGTCTCGAACGCCTACTCACGCATACGTACGGCCAGGGCTCGTGTACATGGCTGGGTCGGAACGGAGAAACAACGTCGTCGTCGTGTTCATGGGGAGGCAACGGAATGCGTCGTGTTCATGGGGAGGCAACGGAATGCGTCGTGTTCATGGGGAGGGTCTGGCGTACCGCAAAACAGAGGAAACGGACCTCCTACGGTCGAAACGGGGGTCCTGTTGATCGGGAGGAGTGTGGCATACCGCAAAACGGAGGAAACTGACCTCCTACGGTCGAAACGGGGGTCCTGTTGATCGGGAGGGGTGGGGCGTACCGCAAAACGGAGGAAACGGACCTCCTACGGTCGTAACGG